>NC_084731.1:40317016-40342016 GCF_033978785.1 Entelurus aequoreus
GCGGGAGTGCTTACGCGTGCTCGTGTGTGTGTGTGCTGCTGAGTGCTCGTGTGTGTGTGTGTGTGTGTGCACGCTGGTGAAAATGGAACACGCAGGGAGAGAATTTAAGAGTTTGGCGTATGATAAAAGTAAACGGGGATTACGTGGAAAAACGAAATGCAGCAAAAGAAACGATGATTAATGACAGAATGAACTGATTGTTTTTTTGTCTGCCGCGCATGCGCAAGACAATTCAAACGACCCGCCCAGACTTTGACTAGGACACCGCCCCCTACTCCAGTGACAAGAGAAGGAGGTATTAACACGCCCCCTCTAAGATTAATTCTGCCTCCGAAAATTAACCCCTTGTACACGTCTGACCATTTTCTCCGGCAGACATTTTTGACACATGACATTAACACTTTGGACATACTACAATATAAGTTTCTTGCCGATGCATACATGCAAGCCATTGTTGACCTTGCTTTCCCACCTGTACCTCCGGGAGGGAACCTTTGGCCAAACACTTTGGACAAAGTTAACCCTGATATACAAGGTGCCAAAAACAATATATGGCAGGACATTTTATTTATCCCATGCAAAATAGGGCTAATGACAGAGCAACAAGGAAACGACTACTTAAATTACAGATCGCTGAAGATAAAAGGTTAAAAGAACCAAAAGGTCAAAGATCAGCTAGGGTATATTCAGCAGTGGGTGACCTTGCTTTTGAGTTCCAACAGGTGGAGGAAAGAATCCTCAACAGACGTGCGGTTGGACTCGGGTGGTGGACAACACGATGCTTCAAAGCCGGTCTGGGGTAGACACTGTTTCGGCTGTGACCAGCCTGGTCACTGGAGTCGTGACTGTCCGAACATTTCCGAACAGGAAAGGTTCCGTCGTGCCAACAAACGAACACGAAGGCGTGTAAGAGGACGCCCACATCAGGAGCCGCAGCAGGAAGTACCGACAGGACCCCTGCTGGACATGAGTGTCAACGGACAATTTTATCAGCCACCCATTCGATTCTGAATGCAGAGGTACCAAAAAAACTGTGTGCTTCCTCTTTAAAGGTCGAAGGCTTCGCTGGGGTCACAAGAAGGTTATCTGTCACCAAACCACTTCCGGTTCAGATTGCTGGACCTCCTTTACAGACTGTACCCTGACATTCAAATCGCAAAGAAGGAACATTCCTGGTGTTACCTGACGGCTGAACCACCCAGCTGCGACACCACTACCAAGACTACTCCATGAGCTCATACCACAGCCTGAAACAACAGGAATGGCTGACATCCAACTGCTCTAACGGTGAAAACCCTGACTGACTGAGATGCTTCCGTGTGTTCTGCCACCCGACTCGCCATATGTTATGATTATTTATATATGTTGGAACTCAAGGTGTGGCTGCTCATGTTGACCTATCTTTGCAACAGCTAGCATGGTATAAGATGGACACAATAGTGTCCCACATTGTTCCCTTGCTCTCTGTCTCGCCTACAAAACCAAAGAACTTAGGTCCAATGATAAGACACGGCGTAGCTGCCAAACATTACACCGACACCCAAATACCACATTTTCAATTGTTTAGGTTTAGCCCATGGTTATGTTAAACACATAACTATGGGCTGCACTTTAGACACCTGTAGGCTACGAGGAGCTAGCAGCTACACAACAGCTGAGCTAAAACGACACATTACACATTACATACACATAGTCGTCAAGACAGAAGTCTGATAGAAAGTATTCAGTAACAAACGTGTCTGCATCATTCAACTTTCTACAACATGAGCTTGACTTAATGAATTATTGGGGCCACCAGGTGTGGTAAAATTTCAAAATACTATTGCTAAAGCATTCGCCACAAGGGTAGTATTTTTCTAGTATTGGTGACAATAGAAATATAAGCATATTTGTTACTTTCACCATATTGAATAAGTTACATAAAAGCTAGGGTTTAGTTGAGTTTGAGTTAATTGTGATATTGCTAAGGGGTCCCCTACCCTAACAACACCCCCCAGTGGACCATAGAGGCTAAAGAGACAATCATTGACCTCAAAGATGACCTGTCCTCCGCTACTTGACTATTAGCTGACCTTTTTCTTAGATGTTTCTGAAAGTGATAGTATGACTAACCCAGTCCTTTTTTCAGAAACAGAAGGGGGTGAGTGAGGGTGGATACAGACTCCTTGGAACAAAATCGACAATCATCCGACTCTGACACATTCCATAGTTTTAACGTCTTTACCGTGGGTAAGAAGCTATAACTAATTTTAATTTGAAAATAACGATTTTACACATCGATAGTAGTTTAATAGATCAAATTTAGAAAATGGGGGAGGTGGAGGGGAGACCGATCTGGACCGGGCTAGGAAACGCTTGGGTGCTGGGTTGGTCTCAGGTTTGTCCTCTAAGCTTTGAGAATAAACTACAAAATACCAACTTCTGCCTGGTGATTGAATATAAACAACAGCATATTGCCATAAAAAGAATCTGGGAGAGACTAGCAATTTGAATTCCGCATTGGAGGAATGCTGGTCAACGCAACAATATATATACACATTTACGTACACACGTGTGTGTGTGTGTGTGTGCGTACATATATATGAGGTAGATCACCTTGACTTGGTCATTTATTAAGTAATTGATTAACGTTGAAAAACTAATATATATATGTATATATATATATATATAAGTTTTTCAACGTTAATCAATATATATATATAAAGTTTTTCAACGTTAATCAATTACTTAATAAATGACCAAGTCAAGGTGATCTACCTCATATATATGTACACACGCACACACACACACACACGTGTACGTATATATATATATATATATATATATATATATATATATATATATATATATATATATATATATATATATATATATATATATATATATATATATATATATATATATATATATATATATATATATAAATGATAAATGGGTTATACTTGTATAGCGCTTTTCTACCTTCAAGGTACTCAAAGCGCTTTGACACTATTTCCACATTCACACACACATTCACACACTGATGGCGGGAGCTGCCATGCAATGCGCTAACCAGCAGCCATCAGGAGCAAGGGTGAAGTGTCTTGCCCAAGGACACAACGGACGTGACTAGGATGGTAGAAGGTGGGGGTTGAACCCCAGTAACCAGCAACCTTCCGATTGCTGGCACGGCCACTCTACCAACTTCGCCACGCCGTCCCTCATATATATATATATATATATATATATATATATATATATATATATATATATATATATATATATATATATATATATATATATATATATATATATATATATATATATATATATATATATATATATATATATATATGAGGTAGATCACCTTCACTTGGTCATTTAAAACTTATTGGGGTGTTACCATTTAGTGGTCAATTGTACGGAATATGTATGTGTACTGAACTGTAACTGCAATCTACTAATACAAGTTTCAATCAATCAATCAATGGATGCCTACTGAGCCTATGGTGCTGTTAAGTTATTGTGGCTCCATCTGCCTTAATTTTTTAATTTTAATGTATCATTATTTAATATATATTATTGTTTTAGTTGCTTAAGAGATATTCCTGGCTCTGATTTTGCTCATTGCTATTTTTATGTTTTTGTGCATTATTGGTTGCCGTCATTAAACGAACAGGTTACTCATCAGTTACTCAGTACTTGAGTAGTTTTTTCACAACATACTTTTTACTTTTACTCAAGTAAATATTTGGGTGACTACTCCTTACTTTTACTTGAGTAATAAATCTCTAAAGTAACAGTACTCTTACCTGAGTACAATTTCTGGCTACTCTACTCACCTCTGATGGTGAGTAATATTGACAGTTTAACAATTTTAGCACAATATTTAAACCGAATCCTTATTCTCTTATTACATACAATTGTTCGATCAAAACAAAGCCAATAACACACAATAACTAAATAACATGCTTTCTGTTCAGGAGAGAACACACAGAAGATAATACAAATAATAACAGAAGAAATGAACACATTTAAAAAATGGTTTGACAAAAACAGACTCTTTGAATCTCAGTAAAACTAAAATAATGCTATTTGGTAACAGTAGAAAAGAGCATCATACACAAATACAAATAGACGGAGTAGACATTGAAAGGGTAAAAGAAACCAGATTTTTGGGAGTATTAATAGATGATAAAATGAACTGGAAATCTTATATACAAAAAATACAACATAAGGTGGCAAAAAACATTTCAATAATGAATAAAGCAAAATACGCCCTGGGTCAAAAATCACTTCATATTCTCGACTGCTCGCTAGTGTTACCATATCTGAGTTATTGTGCATAAATATGAGGAAATAACTACAAATGTGCGCGACATTCGTTAACCGTGTTACAAAAAATATCAATTAGACTGATACATAATGTTGGACATAGAGAACATACAAACCCTTATATTTATTGATTAAAAAATATTAAAGTTCGATGATTTGGTAAAATTGCAAAACAGCTAAAATTATGTACAAAGCAAACTATAACCTGCTACCAAAGAATGTACAACAATTCTTCTCAACTAAAGAGGATAAATATAACCTTAGAGGAAAATCTAATTTAAAACATTTGTATGCACATACAACACTTAGAGACTTTAGCATATCAGTATGTTGAATTAAATTATGGAATGGATTAAGTAAAGAAGTTAAACATTGTACTGATATGATCCAGTTTAAAGGCCTACTGAAACCCACTACTACCGACCACGCAGTCTGATAGTTTATATATCAATGATGAAATCTTAACATTATAACACATGCCAATACGGCCGGGTTAACTTATAAAGTGACATTTTAAATTTGCCGCTAAACTTCCGGTTCGAAACGCCTCTGAGGATGACGTATGCGCGTGACGTAGACCGGCGAACACGGGTATGCCTTCCACATTGAAGCCAATACGAAAAAGCTCTGTTTTCATTTCATAATTCCACAGTATTCTGGACATCTGTGTTCGTGAATCTGTTTCAATCATGTTCATTGCATTATGAAGAAGGAAGCTGAGCAAGCAAAGAAGAAAGTTGTCGGTGCGAAATGGACGTATTTTTCGAACGTAGTCAGCCACAACAGTACACAGCCGGCGCTTCTTTGTTTACATTCCCGAAAGATGCAGTCAAGATGGATGAACTCGGATAACAGAGACTCTAACCAGGAGGACATTTGACTTGGATACACAGACGCCTGTAGAGAACTGGGACAACACAGACTCTTACCAGGATTACTTTGATTTGGAAGACAAAGACGCAGACGTGCTACTGTGAGTATGCAGCTTTGGCTTTTTTTTGCGTATGTACGTAACTTTTTTAAAATATATAAGCTTTATGAACCTTGGGTTAGGTGAACGGTCTTTTGGGCTGAGTGATTGTGTGTGTTGATCATGTGTTTGAATTGTATTGGCGTGTTCTATGGAGCTAGGAGCTAGCAGAGGAGCTAGGAGCTAGCATAACAAACACGCAGGTGTTATTATGCAGGATTAATTTGTGGCATATTAAATATAAGCCTGGTTGTGTTGTGGCTAATAGAGTATATATATGTCTTGTGTTTATTTACTGTTGTAGTCATTCCCAGCTGAATATCAGGTACCGTGAGTATGCAGCCTTCGCTGCTAAACATTCGATAACTTGACCGTATGTGCGCGTCACGTACGTAACTTTTTAAAAATATATAAGCTTTATGAACCTTGGGTTAGGTAAACGGTCTTTTGGGCTGAGTGATTGTGTGTGTTGATCAGGTGTTTGAATTGTATTGGCGTGTTCTATGGAGCTAGGAGCTAGCAGAGGAGCTAGGAGCTAGCATAACAAACACGCAGGTGTTTTTATGCAGGATTAATTTGTGGCATATTAAATATAAGCCTGGTTGTGTTGTGGCTAATAGAGTATATATATGTCTTGTGTTTATTTACTGTTGTAGTCATTCCCAGCTGAATATCAGGTCACCCCCGGCTCTCACAGCATCTTCCCTATCTGAATAGCTTCAACTCCCCACTAGTCCTTCACTTGCACTTTACTCATCCACAAATCTTTCATCCTCGCTCAAATTAATGGGGAAATTGTCGCTTTCTCGGTCCGAATCTCTCTCACTTCATACGGCCATCATTGTAAACAATAGGGAACTTTGCGTATATGTTCAACTGACTACGTCACGCTACTTCCGGTAGGTGCAAGCCTTTTTTTTTTATCAGATACCAAAAGTTGCAATCTTTATCGTCGTTGTTCTATACTAAATCCTTTCAGCAAAAATATGGCAATATCGCGAAATGATCAAGTATGACACATAGAATAGATCTGCTATCCCCGTTTAAATAAAAAAAATTCATTTCAGTAGGCCTTTAAGAGGTTGTTCAAATTAATAGTGCTTACAAAGTACAAAGAAGAAGAATTATGAGGAATACTTTCAACCTTATTGAAAATAACATTCTTCATCTCAGTATGTTAATAATGACTGACTTAATTATATATTACAAAACTGTTGTATTACTCATTCACGGATGTCATTTTACTATAAAAAAGTCAGTAAATGAATGTATAGATTTGTAAACGCTCTGAAGTGGGAAACGGGTAGGAGTAAATAAGCTTAGCTTCGTCCTACTCCTTTTCAGACATGATGTAAAGTGAAATGATATGAATTTGTGTGATGTATTATGCTGTAAGTGTGTTCATGTTCGAAATAAACTAAAGAAAGAAAGAAAGAACAAAGCACTTATTTCTTCTGTAGCTCAGCAGCTAGCTAGCATGCATGCTCCTGCTTGCTCTCGGCGTGTAACATGTTCAGCCTCATCCTCCAGTGATAATGTTAATTAAGGAATGCAGTTTATTTGCCGTAATGGAAGTGATTATTGTTAGCTTAGGGGAGTGTCTCCACACGGTATAGAAATGCAACTAGCTGCTAGCTAGTCAACCAGGGGACTAAGAATAAATACAACATCAGCCAGAAGGAACCGGCGTTTGTGATCACCATCAAAAGTCATTCATTGGCGATGGTGATAACGTACTTTTAACTGCTGAACTTGTGTCACCAAATAAAAAATATGAAGGTTAAAACACAGTTATTATAATTACAATTGTCTTTTCGGGAGGTCTACAGGGTCTTTTACATCTCCAATATTGTAGCTTTTAAGTGTATCAATGACTCGGCTGCATTGTTTTATCTCTGCGCTGCTGCAGTGGGGTTTTGCTGCTGGGGGAAGCAATCCAGTGTGTTAGTAATGCTTAGGGATGTCACGGTATGAACATTTCTTTTCACGGTTTTTGTGACAAAAATTATCACAGTTAATATTGTCGCAGTATATTTAAATGAGCTCAAAATGATCAAAAATTACTTGTTCTGATATCTTTCAACCAAGTGTTATTTAAAAAAAAAAAAACATTTCAAAATGATTTCCTTTGTAAAAGAAACATTATTGTAGATCAGGGGTCTCAAACATGCGGCCCGCGGGCCAATCGCGGCCTGCGAGACGTTATTTTGCGGCCCGCACCTTAATATGAAAGTTTAATATTAGTGCGGCCTGCGAGTTTTAAATGAATGGCGCTTGACAGCGTTGTGTGCGGAGCTGAAGGAATCTACCAATCACGGTGTGGCGAGGGCGTGCCGTGATGGCACTGCCTTACGTGTCCTCTAGAAACTGTCACCTCATCATCTTTCTCTCCATACAAGCAGCGTGCCGGGGCACGTGTTGTATGAGGCTTCTGCAGACACACGCAAGTTATTGCAAGACATACTTGAGGAACAGCCATACATGTCACACTGAGGGTGGTCATATTTTATTTTATTTATTTTTTAGCACGGTTACAAATATGCGCCACACTGTGAACCCACACCAAACAAGAATGACAAACACATTTCGGGAGAACATCCACACCTAAACACAACATAAACACAACAGAACAAATACCCAGAATCCTTTGCAGCCCTAACTCTTCCGGGCTACAAAAACACCCCCGCTACCCCCAACCCCGCCCACCTCAACCCCCCACACACACCTCAACCCCCCCCCCCCTCCCCCAATCTCCCGAATTCGGAGCTCTCAAGGTTGGCAAGTATGCATTGACGTCACTTGCGTGATGCAAGCAGAGAAACATTTTGCCGCTTTTCCACGACACCCACACACGCTCTTCCTCCCATCGAAGGAGCGAGCGACCATACAAAAGTGTGGTGCACTGCACACCAGCGCTGATACTCCGACAGAGAGTCGCTGGGCGAATCAGACGTGTAACACGTTAGTGGTGATGTTAGCCCGTTCGGGGCTAATTGTGCTACCGTAACTGTAAACTCCACGGCGAGCCCCCCTCCCCTCCCGTTGGCTCCAGACAGAGGCGATTTTTTATGCAATATTTCTTTGTTGAGCACAGGGGCACTCCGACGTGTTTTATTTCATTTCATTTTAATTTATCTCCTTCATTGATGTGCATCTTTGATCGATAGACAATTATACCTCAATTATTCAATTATAAATTTACACACCAATGCCTGAGAAGGAGCAGGATGAAGAAAAATCTTATATTTTTCTGCCCCCTTCAACATAATACGTAGTCTTACTTAATGATATCATATAAACCAACAATTACATCCAAATATAACGAAAACAAACAAAAAAACACACAAAAACACAAGTGCAAAACTTCATGATGTACAAACCGAACAAAAAAAACAAAAGAAGTAATTTAAATTGGAATATATTTTTGCAATCTTTTATCTCATTGTAAAGAGAATTCCATAGTTGAACCCCCACCACTGATTAAACATTTGTTTTAAAGTTTTCCTTGAATACTGATGTTGGAAATGACCTTTTCTTCTATGCTCTTCATTCTCAGAAGTGATGACATTTTTTGTAAATTTGCTGGTAATGTTTTACTTTTAGCCTTAAACATGACACATAGTAGTTCCTGTAATTTCAATAAACCCAAATTAATAAATAATATGTTAGTGTGTTCTAAGTAATCTACTTTATGAATAATCCTTATGGCTCTTTTCTGTAGTTGATACAGAGAAAGTTGCGGTGCACAAGGAATACAATTTGAAACATCATTATACAACTAGACATGCTGAGGAGTATGCAAAATACCAGGGAGATGAGAGAGTGAACCGGGTTGCAAATTTAAAACCAGTCTACTGAGGCAACAAGATTTTGTCAAGAAAGCAAGAGATGCAGCAGTCAAAGCTAGCTACATGGTGAGTGAGATGGTTGCTAGGGCGGGAAAGCCATTCAAAAGGTGAATTCATTAAAAAGTGCATATTACATTTTTTTTAAGAAATCTTTTCTTGCGGCCCAGCCTCACCCAGTTTCTGCATCCAGTGGCCCCCAGGTAAATTGAGTTTGAGACCCCTGATGTAGATGCTGTATCGGCAAGGATCCATTAAGTGTTTGAGCAGAAATATGTCGTTTAGGAATTAACTATACACCATAAAACAGGGGTGCCCATTAGGTCGATCACGAGCTACCGATTGATCGCGGAGGACGTGTAAGTCGATCGCCAGTCAGGCATTAAAAAAATAGACCTAAAAATTAGCAATCATCAATCTTCCCTCTGATGTCACTTTTGTCACTTGATTGACTTTCACGGTACCCAAGGATCTTGTGAGATGACGCTGGCTGCTGCGAGCTCATTATTAGGAAAAAACAACCGGCAGGAAGGCGAGAAACACTTTTTATTTCAACAGACTCTTGCGCCGTACCTGCTGTCAAAACCCTAAAGACTGACCGCACAATTCCTGTCTTTACAATAAAAGCACTGCTCCATCCTGCCTGCGCTAACAAAATAAGGACTGAGAAACCTAGCCCACACAAGCTAGCAAGCTACGGAGTTTGCAATAGATTTCCTGTAGAGTGTATAAAAACGAGTATGGAAGCTGGACAAATAAGATGCCAAAAACTAATCACTTTCATTTGGTATTGGACAAAAAGTAGGACTTTTTTTCTTCTCCATTCAAAAATGTGGAAGTTATCAGCTTGTATTATCATTATCATTAAACATCTTTAACATGTTAAAAACTTCTCTTTCATAAATTATATATATTTTTTATTTTTTTCTCTAAAAAGGTAGATCACCTCAACTTGGTCATTTGAAAAATAGCTTGTCTGCTAAAAAAGGGTGGGCACCCCTGCCATAAAACATTAACAAAATGATATGTCACACGAATGTTTTTTAAAGTAATAATAATACATTCGTGAAATGGGAAAAAAAAACACAAGTAATGTAAGAAAAACATGCAATTTATTTTTTCGATACCAAAATAAAAGACAAAGCAGTTTGGCTAAAAGAAATGAAGTCAAATAAACAAGTTTTGTTCTTCTCCAAGAACACCATGTGGTTCAGTGCAACAATTTGGCCAATAATAATTTGCCTCTCACATCTACTACGCAATATTTGTGCCTCACTGACAACTCAGCGTATCGACACTTCACAGCCTGCGTTCAATTCGATGTGATGACAAAACATTTTAGCTACTGTTGATATTGGAACACTGACGAGGTTAAGCAGTAAAATAAATGACAAGTGACCATCCCAGGAAACAAACGACAAGGCTTTATAAGCAAGTTGCGGCAACGTTCCCTACACATCGCCTGCGCATGGTACAATGGTAACTCTCAGTCACAGCAGCTGAGTGAAGGACGTTGTGTCGCACTTTCAAAATGAAACTGCAAGATCAAATATTTTTCTCCTCTGCTGTATACTTTTTGTGTGGGGCAAATGCGTCTGTCTACAATATTGTCCACACATGCCAAGACTTCATGGAAGAAAAGCGAGTGAAATTAAGTAAAACAAAGCGATCGCCTCTGTTTACAAAGCCAAATGGAGCGAGTGTGCATGCGCCTCTGCGACTCAGTGTTACCTAAAATGCAATAATAAATTGTTTTTTTCTGTAATTCAAATTTTAACTGTATCATTATACTGTATGCCGTTACATCCTTAGTAAATGATAAAATGATAAATGGGTTATACTTGTATAGCGCTTTTCTACCTTCAAGGTAATCAAAGCGCTTTGACAGTATTTCGACATTCACCCATTCACACACTGATGGCGGGAGCTGCCATGCAAGGCGCTAACCAGCAAGGGTGAAGTGTCTTGCCCAAGGACACGACGGACGTGACTAGGATGGTAGAAGGTGGGGATTGAACCCCAGTAACCAGCAACCCTTCGATTGCTGGCACGGCCACTCTACCAACTTCGCCACGCCGTCGTAGTAGTGCTTTTCTGTCCCGTCTTGGTGTAAATGATCGATTTGGGACAGCACTACAGGAACTAATTCAAATGCACCGATAGTAGTATTCCATTTGAGACCCAGCCCTTTTGTATGCACGCAAAATATCATCATAAAATAGGTTCTATAGGTCATTTGACCAAGAAAACATTATCCAAGGGTGGCTCAAAGCAGACATTTGTTACATCCAATGGATGAATGCAGGCCACCATAAATCATTGAAGTTGTTTTTCAATAATGTGTGGGTTACCTTGAAGATTGCCGCCAACAAGAAGGACAGACCGAAAGCGACAGGCAGATGGTACCTCAGGCGCTTTGCCAGTAGCCCCCTCATCATTGGTTTAGCTAAAGACATGTTGGATCACCTAAACACAGAAAGGGTCACATACATGAGATGGACTCTAAATGTCCTACAGGTGCATATATTACCAGTTAGTGATGGGTCCGGCAACACCGATGCATCGACGCATGCGTCGAGCTCATAGAGCGTACCGCTTTTAGAAAATCATGTGACCGATTATGAGCTGTTTCGGTCATGTGACCGATACGCGAACTGTGTTGCACTGACGCCTCCTCTGTGCCCTGTGAGCGGGTCTTTTCTACAGCCGGAGAAATAATAACTAAGAGAAATAGTCTAAAATTGAATACGTTGGAAAAACTGTCTTTTTAAAAAAAAAATAAAAATGTGTAAAAAATAAAATAAAATTAAAAAAAATCCCAGTCCACAAGCATCGTCATTCACAACACGTTCTCTTAGATTTCCATGTTATGATACATGTTCACATTATTTATTGACTGTACCTAAAAAATATGAAAATATATTTTTATTTAAATTAAGATATGAATTAATCCTAAATGAAATACAATGACTTGGTTTATATTATTGTACTGTATATACTAGGTCATAACATCAGTGTCAGTTGAGTCGGTCCATAGGTTGCCTGTAGGGATTTTTAATGTCCAGCAGATGCCAGTATTTAGTGACACAGTATCAATACAGTTTTGCAATGTGTTGAAACGCTTCATGATGCCTCATCAACCCATCACTATTACCAGGTTACTGTCATTGCTAAATGACCAAGTATGTGTTAGCAACATCTTTCCATCACTGTAAAGCTCATACTCCAACAGGCTCCTGCAGCTTCGCTCCCACAGTGTGCGATTCAACCACTCGTCATACAGCAATAGATATTTGTCTATTAACTGACTACCTCTATCTTAGCTACCTCTCCTTGTTTATAACGTATATTTTCTGCTGGATCTTATTAACTCTTTATTTTATGCTGCAGCTGTTCATCATCATCATCATCAGCCGTTGTCAGTCCACTGCTGGACGAAAGCCTCAGCATGTTTCTGCCATAGTGAACGATCTCTAGCTGCTCCCTGCCACTGCACTGTTCCCCAATATTTGTCTATTTCATCTCGCCATCTCACTCTTTGTCTTCCTCTATTTCTGCTCCCATCCATGGGTCTCCATGATGTCATTAGGGAAGTCCATCTATTATCTGTTCTACTGATATGTCCAGCCCACTTCCACTTATTGAATTTGATAGTTCTCATAATGTCTTGGACTTGCGTTTGTTTTCTCACCCATTCATTTGTTTTTCTGTCTTTATATGTGATTCCGAGCATGTTTCTTTCCATGTTGTGTTGTGCTGCTGCTATTTTCTTTTCCATTTTATTTGACAATGCCCAGGTTTCAGCTCCATATGTCATGGTTGGTAACACGCATTGATTAAAGACCTTTCTTTTTAGGCTTAACGGTATTTCTCCTCTCATGATGTTGCTCAGTTTTCCATATTGGCACCAGCTGCAGCTGTTACATATACTGTAATATTGTACATGGTAATTGGGATTTGTTATA
Organism: Entelurus aequoreus; assembly: GCF_033978785.1. Lineage (NCBI taxonomy): Eukaryota > Metazoa > Chordata > Actinopteri > Syngnathiformes > Syngnathidae > Entelurus > Entelurus aequoreus. The sequence goes on from NC_084731.1 coordinate 40,330,111, forward strand.
TATTATATAATAACATACTATAATAATATATCAATATATATATATCATATAATGTATATATAATATGTAAATATTACATATATGTTATGTTTTATATTGCTACAATGGTACATTTTTAGTCTACTCTTTTTATTACCAAATATGTGTTATATGTGTGGTTTATGTTGCACGATTGCACCAAGAAAAATTCCTACTTTGTGAACCCGTTCTCAAACAACGGCAATAAAACTATTCTGATTCTTTATAACTTTTGTTTTCACCCTCTTTTTGTGCATTATCCTTTCCATTCTTTGTAACTGAGCTACTGTGTAGAACAATTTCCCTTGTGGATCATTACAGTTTGTCTAAGTCTAAGGCTGCAAGGAAACATTTACCTAAAATTGCAAAATATCACATTTAAAACATAAAAAATGTTACCTTAACCGCTTTAAGGTTTAAAAGGCTATGCAGTGGTACTAAGAAACACGTTTGTTCAAGAGCATATTTATCATAACATTGCTTGACTGAATAATGAACGTTTATTTTCCTTGTTCCTGTAACGATGACGTTCTATTACATTCTAACAGTGAGCAAGATAAAACAAAGGTAATTAGTGATGACCTTTTGAATGCATCCTGGTGTCGTCATGTCAGTTCAGGACCAGCGCAAACTAACAATGCAGTTACTTATGCTGTATGTCTACTTTACAGTATTTAAAACATGAAGACTGTGTATATGACATTAATAACTAAGACGAACAGACTAATCCATATTGTTGCTACGACATTGAAGACTACCTTCTCTTTAAATGGTATGTATAGAGACATCAACACCAGTTTTTCTCACATTGTCAACTGACAGTTAATGAGTTAGCAAGTTTTGTGTGCTTTAAAAAAAGAAACCGACTGAATGATAGTAATGTAAGCTAACGAAACCGGTAAGCTAAATAGCTCGAGCGCGATACAAAGCTACTAAACGTTTCAAAGTCGTAAGATATATTTAGAAGAGTACTGATAAATTTATGTCACTTTAACGAGTGAGTATAAAGTGTTTAAGCGGGGAGAATACTCACAAGTTCGACTCACGACCTTCACAGAATCAGCTACGAGGGTGAACTTCCTGTTTGCCACGCTGAGCTGTTTAAACACACAACGCCGCCCTAGCGGACTGGCATGTAAATTGCAACCTGTCTGTAGTTTACAACAACAAAGCAAACGAAATATTGACACGACACAATCCTGTTTTTTTTATTCATGGCTGTTTAAAGCCACGAAAGCACTACTTTGAGGTTTGATTGATTGATTGAGACTTTTATTAGTAGGTTGCACAGTGAAGTACATATTCCGTACAATTGACCACTAAATGGTAACACCCGAATAAGTTTTTCAACTTGTTTAAGTCGGGGTCCATTTAAATTGATTCATGATACAGATATATACTATCATATATACTATCATCATAATACAGTCATCACACAAGATAATCACATTGAATTATTTACATTATTTACAATCGGGTGTGGAGGGAGGGGGGGATATGGACATCAAGTAGTGGACATAGAGAGAGGAGAGAGAGAGAGAGAGAGAGAGAGAGAGAGAGAGAGAGAGAGAGAGAGAGAGAGAGAGAGAGAGAGAGAGAGAGAGAGAGAGAAGAGAGAGAGAGAGAGAGAGAGAGAGAGAGAGAGAGATCAGAAGGCAAAAGAAAAAGTATCTGCATTTGATTGTTTACATTTGATTATTAGCAATCCGGGGAGGGTGTTAGTTTAGGGTTGTAGCTGCCTGGAGGTGAACTTTTATTGCGGTTTTGAAGGAGGATAGAGATGCCCTTTCTTTTTATACCTGTTGGGAGCGCATTCCACATTGATGTTAGTTCGAATCTGGTTTAACGTGGTTAGTGGAGCACCCCCTGGTGTTGTGGTTATGGCGGTCATTTACGTTAAGGAAGTAGTTTGACATGTACTTCGGTGTCAGGGAGGTGTAGCGAATTTTATAGACTAGGCTCAGTGCAAGTTGTTTAACTCTGTCCTCCACCTTGAGCCAGCCCACTTTAGAGAAGTGGGTAGGAGTGAGGTGGGTTCTGGGGTGGAGGTCTAGAAGTAACCTGACTAGCTTGTTCTGAGATGTTTGGAGTTTAGATTTGAGGGTTTTGGAGGTGCTAGGGTACCAGGAGGTGCATGCGTAATCGAAAAAGGGTTGAACGAGAGTTCCCGCCAGAATCCTCAAGGTGCTTTTGTTGACCAGAGAGGAAATTCCGTAGAGAAATCTCGTTCGTTGGTTAACCTTTTTGATTACCTTAATTAGGAGAGATTACAAAATGTATCACTTTCTGTTCCAAGGTTGATCTGAGTGATACGCTGAACAAAAAGGTGACCCTATACAATAGTAACTATTGTGTCGGTGTTTTGTCTTTTTATAATGAAACATTTACTTCCGTTCTAAACACTGCCCCCTGCCGGCTTTCAATGGTACTGCAACAACTCGTCAGGGACCGACCACAAGCTGACGTAAACGTCCTGCCCATAGTCCCGCCTATTTTAGGTCATCTTGACCAATCGGAAGTCACAACGTCATTTACTACTTAAATATTCATTAGAATTCGCGGGCTTTCTGTACCACGTGACTTCTATTGGCGCGAAAGACTGGGTAGTGCAGGAAGAAGTCTGAGCTCCAAAACGCAGAAAAGCAGACGAGAACAATGGCGGTGAGTTAATTTAACTTTTTTCGAAGTCACTTCACCGCTGAAGCAGCCCGCTAATGATTTGTTTTGTGACAAACTTTGATTGCGTCTTGTACAGTTTATCCGCTTTAAGTGTCGTTTGTCGTCAATAAATAATACTAACATGATCGTGGTCAAATCCTATGAAATTAGAAATAATTCAAGTATTTTGATTAATTTATATCTATGTGTGAACGTTGGTTCGAATGCGTAAATGTGCTCATCTAAACCTGCGTTTGATCTTCAATACTAGCATGTGGTGTGGAGTCACAATACATTGCCCTGGACACTTCATTAGGTACACACTCATGATTTTCAATATTAAAAATCACAAAGATAGTAAATCTATTACTTATTGACATTATTGTAGCGGCCAGGTTGCTACAGTAGTTTCTATTTTTTAACATATACAGTAGCCCTATTGCAGCCACATATGGTATCATCATAATATCTAATTTGGTTGGGTACCTAATGAAGTGCCCATTAAAGTGGCCCGCTTATGCCTATTGGTACTCACTGTTGTGCATATGGTATCTGCGTAAGTCCCAAACATTTGAAATCAATCCGTGGAGACATTGAGGAGATATTTCTTGCCTTCCTTCATACTTCCTCCAAATGAGTGGTTTGGAATGATTGAGTGTGATTGAGTGATTGATTGAAACTTTTATTAGTAGATTGCACAGTTCAGTACATAATCCGTACAATTGACCACTAAATGGTAACACCCAAATAAGTTTTTCAACTTGTTTAAGTCGGGGTCCACAAATGATGTCAGCTGATTATCTAAATATGGTAGATTTTTACCCGTAAGGCTTTGCGCAAATCTGCCATTGTAGTCCGATGATTTAGTCAAGCTCCTTCTTTTTTGTTATCCTCTTTTTGGGGGGCAGACTGGCTCGTGCATGCACGTGCATCCTCCGCTGTTGCCATTTCTAACACAAAAAAGTGTATAGTTTCAAACTTAATCTGTTCGTAGAATCGCTATGATGCGCTAAAAACTACAACAAAGATGAAGGTTGAGAAGACGCAATATAAGTGGAGGCACGTAAATAAGACCGCTCACAAAACTGCGCATCCTGGGGAGACTTGTCAGAAAGTAGCTTGAAAACGGTCTGTAAAATTTTAAACAAAGAACCACCATTACATGTTATGTAGACCACAAGGGTAGAAAACAATTATTTTTAGACCCCTTTTGAAAGAGTCTAGTCAAGTGGTTGCAGTTGTGAGGTTAAACGAGCAAAAATAATGGCGAAAACATGTCATGTGATGTTGACAGGATTCATCAGAGTCACAGCACATGACCTCCAGGAGGGGAGACCTGACCTCCAGCCCAGGCAGAGACCTTCCCCCCTTCGAGGACGAATCAGAGGGTATAATGGGAGATGGGAACCTGCCTGTAGAGGAGGAGGAGGAGGACGGCGATGGAGAGGAGCTGATCGGGGACGGCATGGAGAGGTAAGGAATTGTTTGTCTGCCGGGAGGATGAGGAAAATAATTCTCATGGGTGTTTTTCCGTCTGCGCAGGGACTACCGAGCCATCCCAGCGCTGGATCAGTACGAGGCGGAGGGTTTGGACTTGGATGACGAGGATCTGTCTGAGATGTCTCCTGGAGCACGGGCGGCTGCCGAGGAGGCCATGAGGAGGAGGGATCGGGAGCAGGGCCTTAGTGGGCGGCTGAGGAGAGGACTGCTATACGGTGAGGACCCCACTTCAGATTTTTACTATAAACTAAACATTCCAGAACATTCCTTAATACTGTAGACAACAAAATACTATCACCTAGTGTCCTACTAGGGATGTAACGATAAATGGTACAATTTCAGACGGTTAGTAATACCGTTTACATTTTTGATAACTGAAAACCGCATTTTAGGCAACACTGCTTACTTCCTGGAAACGGAAAACAACACAGACTTTTCTCTGAAAACGGTACAATATTATTATGGTATATGTCCAAAAGGGAAAAATAAAACTTAAATGTTTAAAATGAAGTGACAATAATGTTTAGGATAAACTCACTTACTGTAATTAAACACAAACATAATGCTCAAATGTTCTAATCATGTTATTACTACAATCAAGGAGGTGTATATACATATATTTATCTTTAAGTTATACTTTCAGTTAAGTGTTTTTAAAGTGACAATATAAACATGTAAAACAATAATATTCACTTTAGTGTCTTTCAACTTTTTATTCAGAGTCCTCTGTCGTCGACATCTTATATAACTTTGCAAAATGGTGATTCTTAGAAAAGTTAGCTGACAATTTAACGTTTAATAATGTAAATACCCCACAAATTGATGCTTGGCCTCCTTGGCGTCCAATATGTTTTCCGGGTGGTGATTTATCAAGTAGCTTTTCATATTGCTTGTGTTCCCTGCAAACTTTTTTTTTTGTTCCTGATTCCACCTGGCACATTTTCTACTTAAAACATGGATAACAAATCCAAAATAAACCACTGTTGATTCAATGTTATTGGGTTGAAAAAATATGGGTTAAAACATCACAACATCTGAGCGGCCTTATGTGTCATCTTTGAAAGACTCCAGTACGCAGACCAAAGAGGTTGTGTTTTGACCAGGGTCTGTCTGTCTGTTAACAACATAACTCAAAAAAGTTATGAATAGATTTTAATGAAAACTTCAGGAAATGTCCCAAAAAATAATCTTTCTCTCTCTCCTTTACGACTTCCCACACACGGACCTCACACTACACAGGGAATTTGGGGAGATGTTCCGTATTTTTCGGAGTATAAGTCGCACCGGCCGAAAATGCATAATAAAGAAGGGAAACAACACATATAAGTCGCACTGGAGTATAAGTCGCATTTTTTGGGGACATTTATTTGATAAAACCCAACACCCAAGAATAGACATTTGAAAGGCAATTTTAAATAAAGAATAGTGAACAACAGGCTGAATAAGTGTACGTTATATGACGCATAAATAACCAACTGAGAACGTGCCTGGTATGTTAACGTAACATATTATGGTAAGAGTCATTCAAATAACTATAACATATAGAACATGCTATACGTTTACCAAACAATCTGTCACTCCTAATCGCTAAATCCCATGAAATCTTATACGTCTAGTCTCTTACGTGAATGAGCTAAATAATATTATTTGATATTTTACGGTAATGTGTTAATTTCACACATAAGTCGCTCCTGAGTATAAGTCGCACCACCGGCCAAACTATGAAAAAAAACTGCGACTTATAGTCCGAAAAATACGGTAGTTTACTTACAGATAGGGTTGTACGGTATACCCGTACTGGTATAGTATCGCGGTACTAATGAATAAAAAACGATACTATACTCTGTTTGAAAATTACCGGTTCCCCATTTTCTTTTCTTTTGTTTTTTTACGGGCATGATGGCGCGTCGTCATGACATTGCTGGTTTTGCAAGCAGAGGAGCATGTTCGGCAGTGCACAATCACGGAGTACTTACAAGCAGGCACAGTGTGCAGACAGAAAAGGAAGAACGGACGCATTTTGGCTTAAAAACTAACAATAAAGGTGAAGCTATAACACGAAAACGCCCTCAGGAAGAGGTGCTTTAAGACATGGCTAGCTAGATAGCAGCTAAAGTCCAGCCATAGTCTGCAGTGTTTTAGCTACTTCTAAATCACTAATCCTCGCCTCCATGGCGACAAATAAAGTACGTTTCTTGCAAGTATCATCCCTGCAGGACGAGGAATAGCTAAACATGCTTCACTACACGCCGTAGCTCACCGGCGTCACAATGTAAACAAACGCCATGGGTGGATCTACACCTGTCATCCACTGTAATGATACCAAGTACAGGGGCGTATCTAGTCAATACTACTGTGATTACATTGATATTTTTTAGCATCACAAAATCTTTTTTCGTTTTTGTAAAATTTATATTATGTTTATAAACTCAGGAAATTTGTGCCAGGACACATGAGGACTTTGAATATGATTGATATACGTATGATCCTGTAACGACTTGGTATCGGATTGATACCCAAATGTGTGGTATCATACAAAACTAATGTTAAGTATCAAACAACAGAATAATAAGTGATTATTTCATTTTAACAGAAGTGTAGATAGAACATGTTGAAAGAGGAAGTAAGCAGATATTAACAGTAAATTAAGAAGTAGATTAATAATTCATTTTCTACCACTTGTCCTGAATAATGTTGGCAAAATAATAGAATGATAAATGACACAATATGTTACTGCATATGTCAGCAGCTAAATTAGTAGCCTTTGTTTGTTTACTTACTAATAAAAGACAAGTTGTCTTGTATGTTCACTATTTTATTCATGGACAAACTTGCAATAAGAAACATATGTAAGATTTTTTGTTAAAATAAAGCCATTAATGCAATTTTTTGTGGTTCCCCTTATTTAGAAAAGTACCAAAAAGTATCGAAATACATTTGGTACCGGTACCAAAGTATTGGTATTGGGACAACACTACTTCCAGACTGGCCAGTTCAAAAGTGCCAAGAAAAAAACTACAGTGGCCCAGTTTTCATTTTATACCATCACACATCGCGGTGTTATTGTGATGATTTTGATGCCGAAATACCCTGGCATTTATAATACCGTTAAACTCCCGACTTATTATGGATAAATGTTGTAGAATGTGTAACAAGAGCAGACGTCCATGATAGCCAAACAAACGGTCTTGCATTCTGCTTCTTAGACAGCGAAGACGAGGACGACGAGCGGCCGGCGGCGCGACGGAGGCGCCTGGCCGAGCGGGCGGCAGAGGGCACAACAGAAGGCGAGGATGAGGAGATGATAGAGAGCATCGAGAACCTGGAGGACATGAAGGTTTGTCTGCGTGTGAAGGTGTCCTCGCCCGCTCGTCGACGACCCCGGCTGACACGCTTCTTACCCGGCTTGCAGGGTCACACGGTGAGGGAGTGGGTGTCCATGGCCGCCCCCCGGCTGGAGATCTACAACCGCTTTAAGAACTTCCTGCGCACGCACGTGGACGAAAGCGGCCACAACGTGTTCAAGGAGAAGATCAGCGACATGTGCAAAGGTAGCTCATCTCCAGTGTATGTGTGCAGCAATGCATGTGAGCGTGTCATGCATATTCTACTAATGTGTGTGTGCAGAGAACAAGGAGAGTCTAGTGGTCAACTATGAAGACCTTGCAGCCAGGGAGCACGTGCTTGCTTACTTCCTGCCTGAAGCTCCCACTGAGATGTTGAAGGTGAACAAGATCATGAAATGACGTAAAAAATGTCACTTTCAAGCTGCTATGCGTCAGGCGCGGTAGAAGCTTAGAAGCCAATCAAAATACCCGCGATCATTAAAACCCTCCAGCGTACGCCCCGCATACGCTAAGACTTTGAGAAAAAGGACAACGCTCGTCGTAAGGGCGGTGTTTGGAGTGGCTTGGATCTAAAATTTTTGATGTAAGCAGTCCTGCAGCGTGTTTACTTGTGCAAAGCTCGACAGCCAGTTAATATCTAAATGTCCTCCAATAAGCACACAAGGTAGGCCTTTTCTTCTATTTTAGTCTATTCCAGTTAGGATATAGGCTACTAGGAGCTCGCAGCTACACGTGCATAATAATTAAGTGAACAATATTGCAGTTGGAAACGGCACATTTGTCAATATGATAGTTGCATATAACTTACACATACATAGTCTCGAAAGCAGACACATATTCGAAAGTATCCAGTAACAAACGTGTCCGCATCATTCAACCTACTGTGTCATGAGCTTAACTTAATGAATAATTATGATCCCCAGGTGTTGCCATAAAAAAACATTATCCATCCACTTCAACTTAAAGGGGAACTGCACTTTTTGGGGAATTTTGCCCATAGTTCACAATCATTATGAGAGACATGAACACAGCACATCATGCTTGTTCTTTGACTGCATAGACTGTTGATATAGCTGTTGTCCTATTGCAGTGTGCATTACAAACTGTTCGCTCTTAAAATAACAATGTTGCTACAGTTTGGTTATTATACAGTTTACGGAACATAAATTAAGTATTGTTGACAGTTTTGTAATGCATTTTTTAAATTATTTAGAGGTAGAATTGATTTCTCCCATTAGCTGCATTGCTAGCCACCAAGAACAAGACGATTTTTACATGTTGGAATGCAACAAAATACAAACAAAACTTTTGTCTTTTTGTCTCTCATGATTGCAAACGGTTGGCAAAATTAAAAAAAAAAACAGTGCAGTACCTGTTTAAAGAAAGCGTTAGTCCACTCTAGACGGTTAGTGTTTTTTACCATCTGCTGCTGTTCTATTTGACAAATTTATTTTGATCAAAGTTTTTCTAACATCCAACACTACAAATTATTAAAAGTATGTATGATTAGTGCTGATTTCTGATAAATATTGGTAACGGCCAATACTCAAAGCTACAATATCGATATTGTAGCGTAAGTGAACAAGTTATATCGGGACACCCCTATACTTTACCAGAGTTGTTGTGTCAATCGGAGGTAAATAAACACCAAGTCCCTTAAGGTGAACACAGAACAGGACATTGCCTCTGTTTTTTTTAATCCTTTCGTTTGCAACGATCACTCCTGCCAATCAATCACAAGCTTTCAATTCCGCCCAAATTCATCATAAGGAGAATATGAACATTGTCTTCACATAAACGTTGTCACTGTCGTCTGTTTCCAGGCGCTTCGTGTAGCGTAGTTTCGCTTGTTGCCAAGCTAACCTGATCGTTCCTCTCATGTGTCAGGTGTTTGACGAGGCGGCTAAAGAAGTGGTTCTGGCTATGTACCCCAAGTATGACCGCATCGCACACGAGATCCACGTGCGCATCTGCAACCTGCCTCTGGTGGAGGAGATCCGCTCGCTCAGGTACCACACTGCAAGAACAGCCATACGTGAAACTGAGGGATGTAACGAGAAACAATATAATGATAAATCGCGGTAAAACTCCCCATAGTTAGTATTATAAATACAGTTTTAAATAACGATCGTAAAACTGTGATTGATAACATAGATTAACTCTTAGCACAGAGCTATACCCGAGGCAATATGACAACAGGAAGTGAATTAGCGGGAAATCAAATAAACAGGACAAATTTTTTTGTTTAACATTAAAACTAAAACTTTAAAAATGAAAGCGGAAGAAGATAGACATATGTAAACACTCAAATAAAAATAATATGGCTATGGTAGCCAGGACAATATCTTCTGCCAATAACGTGTATTGTGTGGCTGTTTTTTTGTCATTCATTTTTTAAATAAAACTTGGCTATAAGCGTGTGAGTGTATTTTGAACACATTCACAATACCGTGATGATGATAATAATAACCGTGATAATTTTGGTGACAATAGGCCCTTTTCCACCAAAAGTTCAGGAACTTTAGTTTTCCTGTTGAGGTGTGTAGTTTGTGTTTCCACCACATTTCACAGTTCAGGGTGGTTTATGCAAATCAAGCTGATATTTATACAATGATACCATGTAATTAAACTGAAAATATTAGGTCAGAGTTCTTTTACTAAAAAGTAAGTACATTTAATACACAACTGCAAGAACCCCAGACTCTAAAACAGACTTCATGACAAACACATTTTGAGAGAACATCCGCACCGTAACATAACATAAACACAACAGAACAAATACCCAGAACCCCTTGCAGCACTAACTCTTCCGGGACGCTACAATATACACCCCCGCTACCACCAAACCCCGCCCACCTCAACCCCCCCCCATCTCCCGATTTCGGAGGTTTGCTCTACTCTGGACAGAAGCTCTGTGCCTTCATTGTTTTTGTAGCTGTTGTTTTGAGGCATGTTTAAAAAATAAAAAATAATGCACTCTGTGAAAGTCAAAGTATAGTATTTCCTGTAGTTGTAATGGGTATCAGGATTATCTCAGGGAGAGTATGTCCCAAATTCCAAGCTGTTTTGAGGCATGTTAAAAAAAAATAATGCGCTTTGTGACTTCAATAATAAATATGGCAGTGCCATGTTGGCACTTTTTTCCATAACTGGAGTTGAAGTTGTTCTCTTATTTTGGAAAACCTCGTTTTTGATTGATTGATTGAAACTTGTATTAGTAGATTGCACAGTACAGTACATATTCCGTACAATTGACCACTAAATGGTAACACCCAAATAAGTTTTTCAACTTGTTTAAGTCGGGGTCCATGGTAAAGTTACATTGTTTAATGCATCCAGCGGGGCATCACAACAGAATTAGGCATAATAATGTGTTAATTCCACGACTGTATATATCGTAATGGTTGATATCGGAATCGGTAATTAAGAGTTGGACAATATCGGATATCGGCAAAAAAGCCATTATCGGACATCTCTAAATATTTTTCTCTTTATTGTCTTTATTCTGTTGTTTATCCAACTGTTTTTGTTGAGGCCAAATGCAACGCCATATTGGCCTCACGATGCTCTGCTTGAATGACAATAAAGAATCTGAATGTGTAGAAACGACAACATGTAATGGGAAAAATCAACATATTAGACATGTATGCAGTTTGTGATCTGAAAGAAAAGACAACCCTTTTTTTCTGCAGGCAGCTGCACCTGAACCAGCTGATCCGCACCAGCGGGGTGGTGAGCAGTTGCACCGGCGTACTCCCGCAGCTCGGCATGGTCAAGTACAACTGCAACAAGTGCAACTTTGTGCTGGGCCCCTACTTCCAGTCTCAGAACCAAGAGGTGAAGCCTGGGTCGTGTTCGGAATGTCAGTCCCAAGGACCCTTTGAGATCAACATGGAGGAGGTGAGTGCTCTTCTTCCGGAAGCTTCTTCCACGTCTCTGCCGCTTTGTTCATTCAACTGCGGTTCCCTTGCAGACAGTGTACCAGAACTACCAGCGCATCACCCTTCAGGAAAGCCCCGGAAAAGTGGCCGCCGGACGCCTCCCGCGCTCCAAAGATGCCATCCTGCTAGCGGACCTGGTGGATAACTGCAAGCCGGGAGACGAGATTGTGAGTGGACGTCCTTGTGAGAAGTCCAATCAGTCGGCTCGCCAACTTCAATCAGTTTCCTGTTTTCAAAGGAGCTGACGGGCATCTACCACAACAACTACGACGGCTCTCTGAACATGGCCAACGGCTTCCCCGTGTTCGCCACAGTCATTCTTGCCAACCACGTCACTCGCCGCGACCAGGGCGTGGCCGTGGCCGAGCTGACGGACGAAGACGTCAAAGCCATTGTCGCCCTCTCCAAGGACGAATGCATCGGCGAAAGAGTGAGTTGGACG